>NC_056746.1:271152374-271169874 GCF_019279795.1 Protopterus annectens | reverse complement strand
CACTACCTATGTTCAACCATGTATAGGGAGTCTGCTATGTGCATCCGACATAGGCAGCCCTCCAGCACCATCCTCAATACTGGCACACCCACAAGGTAAGTCACTCTCCTTACTAATTGCTGAATGGAGTAGTATGTGTTGTTACCTGTATCTATGGTATGGATGTGAGCATGCAAGGGAATCGGGTGGCTGAATGGGATGCCAGCAGATAGTAGACACCTATAGTGGCAGCATGAGATCTGTAACAAATATTGGTGTCACCATAGTAGCCAGTACTACACATGGTGACAAAACCCACTGCAGGAAATGTGCTGGGCCATGTGTGTCCATGTGACACACACATGCCGGTCAAGGAGGTTCACATACCCAACAACAGTCTCAGCCAGCAGGACAGATGTAGACAAACACAAACAAAGGCTGTGCTTAGGCCTCTGAAGGATACCTATGGGTAACCCCCCCCCCCGGCCTACACAGACATACTTCATCAGGTCAGGCAGTGGGATGTTCTGAAGGGTAGGAAGTCATAAACTAATATGTAGGTCAATCTAACCTAAGACCTGTAGTGCACTGATATGCCTCTAGTCAGCATGATAGGTTAGAAAACAGAATGAAATGGAGTACCTGACATACCAGTACAGTCATAGCAAATGTGTAGAAGTGTCATGTGTGACCCCCCAATCCTATGTATAAATGTAGAAACAGTCAGGTGTGCCCCCCTAATACTGTGTAGACATGTAGTAACATGTATGTGTAGGTATAATACCAGGGAGCACAGATGACCAGAGGTGGCCAAGGTAGCAGGATGGATTGTAGCATTTGTATAATATGCAGGCATGTGTGCATTAGGCTGGTGTGTTTCATATTGTGTGAGAGTGGTCAGTATGTATGCATATTGAGGTTTGACCTGGTGGCCATTGCCCACTACTGCCGATCCAAGTCCTCACAACTGCAGTGCCAAAGACAATTCCCCCCAGTATAACACATGCTAGCAGTAAGCTATTGTAAATGTATGGTGGTAATATGTGTCAACATCTGAAAGATGGACATGGCATGACTGTGGGGCTAGATATACAAGCAAGGGAAAAGTACCCCAGACATACGGTATATAATGTGTAACCGTGTAATGGACACACCCTTGGAATTGTACATACAGGTATGCATCACATCACATTATTTGGGCTTGTAGTAGGGAATACAGATGTCATCTGGCCGAACACTTGCAGATCACAAAGGTGATAGGACTGATGTACTGGGAAACAGCTGATGTCCCTGCACAAGCCAGCATAACTGGAATGCCCCATGCATATCTGTGAGTCAGATGCAAGTAGTGCCCATAGCACATATGCATCCAGCTCTCCCAAACACCACCCACAGGTACCTCTCTGGTCGTATCCCTGCTGTTGGGAATGGGTACAATATGACCCCCACCTGTGTATGGCAATAGTGAAAGAATGCAGCATGCAGTACAGGTGTCCCATGCAGGTGTGTCCCTAGCTGTAAGTAGCACCCTGCCAGCATCCACACCACCAGATCAATACTAAAGTATTGGCAGAAACACCTAGCACACCTACCCTGTCAACCCAGGGAAATATACTGTATGGCAGTCTGGGACTGTAGGACTGACAGAAAGCAACGACCTGCTACAGCTGGTCTGCATCACCACCAAATGGCCTACAGGCCTCTGCCAAAGGCCTGTGTCTCACCTGAACTGCCAATGTATGTTATATCATGGACATCCAAATAACAATATAACACACTCCACATAAGCCATATGCAAGGCCATGTGGATAAACCACAGTAACATATCCACCATGTCCCACTGCATGAATTGTGGACCAACACCAAAACACAGCTGTGATGAGGTGATAACTTTAGGGAAAGTATTAGAGAATGTATATAATAACAAGAAATCCAGCCAATATCTATGCAAACGCTCAGCCAATAGTTATAAGTTCAAAATAAATAACAAAAATAGTTAGGCATAGAGCGAAGTGGAAAATCAAATGTTTAATATAAAAAACAGATAAACACTGCAGGTCGGATGAGCGCTTTCACTCACTTAGAGCTTCTTCAGATCACAATGACCATGGTGCACTGAAGCAGTTATAAAGCATAAACAATAATTAAGCACATAAAACAATCTAGTTAATCAATTAACCTCAAAATATGTTATATGCACATTGAGACTTCTCTAAGTTGTAATAGCCACATTATAGCAAATAGATTTAAAAGACAAATATGCACACAACATATAGAATAAATAAAATAAATAAAACATAAATATAGATATATGTGCACCATACATATGCATATATATCACTATTAAAAATGCATAAATATCACAATGTCAACGTAAAATATGTGCAAAAATACAGAAGTTGATAGATACACATATATAAAAACATATATATATATACAAAATATATGCATATAAAAAAAATATATATATACATAAAAATATGTATATATATAAAATATATATATATATATATATATATATATATATATATATATATATACATGTACATACATATTCCATACATATCAGTGGATGTTCCTACGTTTCTTCAAAGTCGGCTTGATAGAGGCTCTCTCATTCAAGCCGACCCCCCTATCAGCTCTTAGTCTAATAATCCACCTACTCTCCCTGTCCTCAGTGTGATTAGTAATATCCCCTCGTCTAATACTTGGATATATCAATTCAAGAACCCTAAAGCCAAAAATATGATCCGTACCACATGATAAAACATGCTTAGCTAGGGCATTAAAAGTAGAGCCTTTCCTTATGTGGTACTGATGTTCACGTAACCTATCCCTAAGTCTCCGATTCGTCTTCCCAACATAGAAAGCTCTACATTTCCGACATACTGCAAGGTAGACTAGGTTCGTTGTATTACAGTTAGCTTTCACAGTAGTGTAAAATGGGATGCCTGAGTCAGGATGTAAAAACAATGTATCAGTGTCTATTAAATCACAATAATTACATGCTCCACATGGTTTAGTGGAACTATTATCCTCGACAGCTTTAGAAAACCTAGGATAGCAAAGCATTCTCCTCAAATTAAGCTTATTCTTAAAAAGAAACCTAGGTTTAGTTCCAACCATCCTTTGAATGTTATCATCTGTACACAAGATAGACCAATGCCTAGTTAAAATATCTCTAATAACTGGGTGATCTATGGTATATGGTAGGGAAAACTTAACATTTACCTGTCGATTAATCGAGGTACTTACTTCAGAGGTCACAACAGGTCCAAAATAGGGTGCTGCCCGATCTGATCTAAGTTCTCTAATATTCATTAAGTTGTCATCAATCTCACGAGAGTCATAACCTCGTGCTAGCAATCTAAGCTTCAAGTCTGTCACCTCTTTATTAAACCCTATTTCGGTGGCATTCAATCTTGAAGTTCTCATTGCCTGTCCTTTAATTATATTGTTGAAGATATACCCAGGATGCATACTGGTGCGTAAAAGTAAGGTATTATGATGGCATTCCTTACGATATACACCAGTATTAATAAGGCCATTGCCAAGTTTTTCTACATACAAATCTAGATATTTTATCCTATCTGGGGAGTATTCCATAGTGAACGTCAAGTATGTTGTCAGATGGTTAATCCTATCTAGGAAAAATTTAAGCTCATCTATATCACCTTTCCATAAGATAAAAACGTCATCGACGAAACGTCGATAGAAAAGGACATTCACTTCAAAATCATGGATTTTAAAAAGAACATCATTCTCCCATTGCGCCAAAAACATATTTGCATAACTATTGGCGCACGGGGTTCCCATGGCAACCCCTCGTTGTTGAAAAAACCTATCCCTAAATGTAAATATGTTATTTTCTAATATGAGCTCTAGAAAGTTAGCAATCAAATCAATCTGTATACTTGAATAATCACTATGATCTATAAGATAGTCCGTAATATAGATGATACCTGTCTCATTCGGTAATACAGTGAAAAGAGATTGAATATCAAGTGTAACAAACACTAAGTCATCTATAACACATGAGTGTTCCAGACACTCATACAGATCCAATAAAAATTGTTTGGAGTCCCTGAGCACTGTTGGAGCTTCATTAAGTACAGGGCGAAGATGTTTCTCCACGTAAACCGATAAATGTTCGGTTACCCAGCCCTGCCCCGCAACAATAGGCCTCATTGGTGGGTCATTCTTATTTTTATGTATTTTAGGGAGCCCCTGAATGACAGGTACTAATGGGGTTTTAATCAATAGCAAGTCATAGAGCTCTTGATCTATGATATTCCCTTTAAACATATCTAACAGGGTATTAGATACATATAAAATAGTATCATTAACCATTTGTTCACCCACACTTTTATAGAATACATCAGATAAAAGGGTATCCATTGCTTTCAAATAATGTTCACTGTCCATCAAGACAACTTGGCCACCTTTATCTGCTGGTCGTATCACTAAAGATTGCATATTTTGTAAATGCTTAAGGCTGTCCCCTTTCATATTTAGTCAAATTACCTCTCTTCCTAAAGGAATTATTATTATTAAAATATTCATATAAATCATCTTCCGTCAACTTCATATAAGCTTCTACCAACGGATGTGATTGGGGGACAAAATTACTCAGACGCTTGAACTTCATGGATTTATCCACAGCACTTATATTATCACTAGTACACACATCATTACTATTATATATTAATTTAATCATCAAATTACGGCAGAACATTCTAAGATTAATAATAGTGTCCGTAAAATTACTACGACAGCTCGGAATGAAATTCAACCCTTTATTTAGAAGGCTAGTCTCATATGGAGATAGCACATAGTTTGAGATATTACATATCAGTGATTCATTTACATCAGATAAATTCAGTAAATCAGGATTTAAATCTAATTGAGCTTGCTCTTCCACATCTTCTTTATAGTCTGATGTGGTTGAAAATCGTCTGACATTTTCCATTTGTGCCGAGACCTGCTCATTGATCTGCCTCTCCTTGGGCCTTTTTCTTTTCTCACTGGTAGTGGAAAAGAAATATCACTGCCAAACGCATGTACATTAGGAGGGGCATTCTTAGACCTAACTACCCCATCATCAATAATTACCCGGGGTGTAGAACCATTCTTCATAACTTGTATCACAGGATACAAGTTCCTATGTGTATTCTCAGCCATCTCTTGATTATTTATTGTAGTTGAATTCTCATCACTATCTACATGTGTTAAACTAATGACATCCTCTGTATCACTAGCTAAAATATCAGTAGCAGTAGGTTTATTTAAATCATTGGCAGCAGATATAGTTATATCCACAAGTCGTTTACCTATTGGGGTACGCTTAGCTGCCATATCATTACTTATCATGCTAGAAAAATCAGCATGCACATGACTATAACCTTTTCCGCAAAAGCCCAGTAGAGCCCAGGTCTACACCTCGGGGTTCGTAATCAAGTTCTATGTCCACAGTATCTTGCATATTCCACCCACAGATATGGCAGGAGTATAAAGATTAGCAAAATAATATAATAACAAGAAATCCAGCCAATATCTATGCAAACGCTCAGCCAATAGTTATAAGTTCAAAATAAATAACAAAAATAGTTAGGCATAGAGCGAAGTGGAAAATCAAATGTTTAATATAAAAAACAGATAAACACTGCAGGTCGGATGAGCGCTTTCACTCACTTAGAGCTTCTTCAGATCACAATGACCATGGTGCACTGAAGCAGTTATAAAGCATAAACAATAATTAAGCACATAAAACAATCTAGTTAATCAATTAACCTCAAAATATGTTATATGCACATTGAGACTTCTCTAAGTTGTAATAGCCACATTATAGCAAATAGATTTAAAAGACAAATATGCACACAACATATAGAATAAATAAAATAAATAAAACATAAATATCGATATATGTGCACACCCCTATTTGAAAGTTTATTGGACGGGGTCTCGGCATTGGAACGTAAATTGCTCCAACAAAAAAAGAATAAAATCTACAGGGACTTGAAAGATTTTTGGCTAGGCCAAGTTTTTATTTGGCCGAGGCATGGACATAATACTAATGAACCTTTGTTAAATAAAGCTTCTAAACCTGATATTTCTGCTGTTAATAATATTAGAGTTGGTGTAGCTGCTTCAGAACAGGCTACGGTTGATAGTCATGTGCATGCTGATTTTTCTAGCGTGATGAGTAATGATATGGCAGCTAAGCATACCCCAATAGGTAAACGACTTGTGGATATAACTATATCTGCTGCCAATGATTTAAATACACCTACTGCTACTGATATTTTAGCTAGTGATACAGAGGATGTCATTAGTTTAACACATGTAGATAGTGATGAGAATTCAACTACAGTAAATAATCAAGAGATGGCTGAGAATACACATAGGAACTTGTATCCTGTGATACAAGTTATGAAGAATGGTTCTACACCCCGGGTAATTACTGATGATGGGGTAGTTAGGTCTAAGAATGCCCCTCCTAATGTACATGCGTTGGGCAGTGATATTTCTTTTCCACTACCAGTGAGAAAAGAAAAAGGCCCAAGGAGAGGCAGATCAATGAGCAGGTCTCGGCACAAACGGAAAATGTCAGACGATTTTCAACCACATCAGACCATAAAGAAGATGTGGAAGAGCAAGCTCAACTAGATTTAAATCCTGATTTACTGACTTTATCTGATGTAAATGAATCACTGATATGTAATATCTCAAACTATGTGCTATCTCCATATGAGACTAGCCTTCTAAATAAAGGGTTGAATTTCATTCCGAGCTGTCGTAGTAATTTTACGGACACTATTATTGATCTTAGAATGTTCTGCCGTAATTTGATGCTTAAATTAATATATAATAGTAATGATGTGTGTACTAGTGATAATATAAGTGCTGTGGATAAATCCATGAAGTTCAAGTGTCTGAGTAATTTTGTCCCCCAATCACATCCGTTGGTAGAAGCTTATATGAAGTTGACGGAAGATGATTTATATGAATATTTTAATAATAATAATTCCTTTAGGAAGAGAGGTAATTTGACTAAATATGAAAGGGACAGCCTTAAGCATTTACAAAATATGCAATCCTTAGTGATACGACCAGCAGATATAGGTGGCCAAGTTGTCTTGATGGACAGTGAACATTATTTGAAAGCAATGGATACCCTTTTATCTGATGTATTCTATAAAAGTGTGGGTGAACAAATGGTTAATGATACTATTTTATATGTATCTAATACCCTGTTAGATATGTTTAAAGGGAATATCATAGATCAAGAGCTCTATGACTTTCTATTGATTAAGACCCCATTAGTACCTGTCATTCAGGGGCTCCCTAAAATACATAAAAATAAGAATGACCCACCAATGAGGCCTATTGTTATGGGCAGGGCTGGGTAACCGAACATTTATCGGTTTACGTGGAGAAACATCTTCGCCCTGTACTTAATGAAGCTCCAACAGTGCTCAGGGACTCCAAACAATTTTTACTGGATCTGTATGAGTGTCTGGAACACTCATGTGTTATAGATGACTTAGTGTTTGTTACACTTGATATTCAATCTCTTTTCACTGTATTACCGAATGAGACAGGTATCATCTATATTACGGACTATCTTATAGATCATAGTGATTATTCAAGTATACAGATTGATTTGATTGCTAACTTTCTAGAGCTCATATTAGAAAATAACATATTTACATTTAGGGATAGGTTTTTTCAACAACAAGGAGGGGTTGCCATGGGAACCCCGTGCGCCAATAGTTATGCAAATATGTTTTTGGCACAATGGGAGAATGATGTTCTTTTTAAAATTCATGAATTTGAAGTGAATGTCCTTTTCTATCGACGTTTCGTCGATGACGTTTTTATCTTATGGAAAGGTGATATAGATGAGCTTAAATTTTTCCTAGATAGGATTAACCATCTGACAACATACTTGAAGTTCACTATGGAATACTCCCCAGATAGGATAAAATATCTAGATTTGTATGTAGAAAAACTTGGCAATGGCCTTATTAATACTGGTGTATATCGTAAGGAATGCCATCATAATACCTTACTTTTACGCACCAGTATGCATCCTGGGTATATCTTCAACAATATAATTAAAGGACAGGCAATGAGAACTTCAAGATTGAATGCCACCGAAATAGGGTTTAATAAAGAGGTGACAGACTTGAAGCTTAGATTGGTAGCACAAGGTTATGACTCTCGTGAGATTGATGACAACTTGATGAATATTAGAGAACTTAGATCAGATCGGGCAGCACCCTATTTTGGACCTGTTGTGACCTCTGAAGTAAGTACCTCGATTAATCGACAGGTAAATGTTAAGTTTTCCCTACCATATACCATAGATCACCCAGTTATTAGAGATATTTTAACTAGGCATTGGTCTATCTTGTGTACAGATGATAACATTCAAAGGATGGTTGGAACTAAACCTAGGTTTCTTTTTAAGAATAAGCTTAATTTGAGGAGAATGCTTTGCTATCCTAGGTTTTCTAAAGCTGTCGAGGATAATAGTTCCACTAAACCATGTGGAGCATGTAATTATTGTGATTTAATAGACACTGATACATTGTTTTTACATCCTGACTCAGGCATCCCATTTTACACTACTGTGAAAGCTAACTGTAATACAACGAACCTAGTCTACCTTGCAGTATGTCGGAAATGTAGAGCTTTCTATGTTGGGAAGGCAATCGAGACTTAGGGATAGGTTACGTGAACATCAGTACCACATAAGGAAAGGCTCTACTTTTAATGCCCTAGCTAAGCATGTTTTATCATGTGGTACGGATCATATTTTTGGCTTTAGGGTTCTTGAATTGATATATCCAAGTATTAGACGAGGGGATATTACTAATCACACTGAGGACAGGGAGAGTAGGTGGATTATTAGACTAAGAGCTGATAGGGGGGTCGGCTTGAATGAGAGAGCCTCTATCAAGCCGACTTTGAAGAAACGCAGGAACATCCACTGATATGTATGGAATATGTATGTCCATGTATATATATATATGTATTTTATATATATACATATTTTTTATGTATATATATATATTTTTTATATGCATATATTTTGTATATATATATGTTTTTATATATGTGTATCTATCAACTTCTGCATTTTTGCACATATTTTACGTTGACATTGTGATATTTATGCATTTTTAATAGTGATATATATGCATATGTATGGTGCACATATATCTATATTTATGTTTTATTTATTTTATTTATTCTATATGTTGTGTGCATATTTGTCTTTTAAATCTATTTGCTATAATGTGGCTATTACAACTTAGAGAAGTGTCAATGTGCATATAACATATTTTGAGGTTAATTGATTAACTAGATTGTTTTATGTGCTTAATTATTGTTTATGCTTTATAACTGCTTCAGTGCACCATGGTCATTGTGATCTGAAGAAGCTCTAAGTGAGTGAAAGCGCTCATCCGACCTGCAGTGTTTATCTGTTTTTTATATTAAACATTTTATTTTCCACTTCGCTCTATGCCTAACTATTTTTGTTATTTAATTAGAGAATGTATGTATAATGTATGGAAGAGGATAGGATAATGGGGGGGGGGGTGTGGGAGCATGGGCAGCATGGAATGTGCAAGGTCTGACACACAGCCGTGTGCACATACTATCCCTGGCTGCAAACACAAAAATGGGTGGCTACAAACCTGCCCGTACACCACAATAGGGGTAATGTCCTGACTTATGACCCCTGCCTCTGGGTAACCTGTGTTAATCTGTACAGCTGTGAGGTATTGCCACAGCAAGATAAGGCCATGCTGTCATGTCGATGGATGTACAAGTATTGGATCCTCTGCCAGCACTGTACCAAGGTGCTGAACTGGATACACTGACCCAGCAGCAAGTGTCTGCAGCTCCCCCTCCAGAATGGCATAACTTACCATGAATATGTAGGTGTCTGCCCACAATACCGGACACAGTTGCATTCACTCTTGTTCCCCAGGACATCACTGTAAAAATGTCCACCTGACAGTACTTGAAGTCAAAAAAACATCACAGTGTATAACAGTACACATGTCTGAATATCTCTGCTAACACCAGTACCATGTAACAGAAGCAGCACAGACACAATCACCTACAGTACATACTATCCCATGCACAGTTTGTCCCCGTATTGCCAAATGATCTACGGATACCCTGCAGAAACAGTTTGCTACCTGTAGGTGTACAACACAAAGGTCTGCACTGGAATACAAACTACCTGGAGTGGATCCACGCATTCAGTACAGAAGGGCATACTGGGCATGCTCACACACTTAAACAAATTAAGCCAATGTCTGCCAACAATACTGGACCATGCATAACTGACAGTTGCAGATGTTAGTGCATACACTCCTCAGTATGCACCAGTCATGCTTTGCACACACATTGGATAGAAATACAGACATACATCCAAGGACAACACACTATAATATGCTAAAAGTAGACATACATAGATTGTGGAAGAGAGTGATAGTGACAAAGAGCCTTCCATCATGACAACTGTCCCACCCAGCACACAGCCAAATGGCTAAAACCACATGATATGTAAATGTCACTCAGTATAGAAATTAGACACTGGTATCCATCAGCATTAAAGACTCTGTGGTGTATGTGCTAGCTGTGCAACATGACTGTACAAGGCAGTAGTCATCTAGCAGTTGTATACACGTACTTGTCGAATATAAACATGTGTGTGGTTTGTCTACCTCTAGATGAATGGGTTATGGCCCATGCACACGCACTGCCCTCCCCATAGCCTTACTATGACAAGCCTGCTGATGTAATCCACTTTGAAATACACCTTTGGGAAATGAGTAACTCCATAATCTCTGTGGTGCATCATATAACTTTGTAATGCTGAAGTGTGATAAACTAGCTAGGTAGGAATTCTAATCCCAGACATGGTAACTGTGTGTGTGTGTCTCTGTCTGTGTAGGGGCAATGCTTTGTATGCAAGTCACACTCACTACAATTCAAATGCCCTACTTTGGCAAGCCTGCTGATGTCATTCACTGTGAAATACACTTTTAGGAAAGGAGTAGCCCAGTAATCTCTGTGGTATGTCCTGTAGCAGTGTAATGCTATAGCGTGATGTAGTACTTTGCTGGGGTTCTATTTCCACACATGGCAAGTGTGTGTGTTTCTTTGTCTGTGAAGGGAGCAATGCTTTTTAGGTTAGTCACACTCACTACAATTCAAATGCCCTACTTTGGCAAGGCTGCTGATGTCATTCACTGTGAAATACACCTTTAGGAAAGAGTCACTCAGTAATCTCCATGGTGTGTCCTATAACTGTGTAATGCTGTAGTGTTATAAACTAGTTAGGTAGGAGTTCTAATCGCAGACATGGCAAGTCTGTGTTTGTCTCTGTCTGTATAGGGGGAAATGCGTTTTAGGCTAGTCACACTCACTACAATTCAAATGCCCTAATTTGGCAAGCCTGGTGATGTCATGAATTACACCTTTGGGAAAGAAGTAGCACATAAATCTCTGTGATATATCCTATAACAGCATAATGCTGTAGTGTGATACAGTACTTTTGTAGGGGTTCTATTCCCACACATGGCAAGTGTGGATGTTTGTGTGTGTGTTTCTTTGTTTTTGTAGGGTGCAATGCTTTTTAGGCTAGTCACACTCACTACAATTTAAATGACCTACTTTGGCAAGCCTGCTGATGTCATTCACTGTGAAATACACCTCTGGGAAAAGAGTAGTTCAGTAATCTCTGTGGTGTGTCCCATACCAGTGTAATGCTGTAGTGTCATATAGTACTTTGGTAGGGGTTCTATTCTCACACATGACAAGTGTGGATGTTTGTTTGTGTGTTTCTTTGTCTGTGTAGGGAGCAATGCTTTTTAGGCTAGTCACACTCACTACAATTCAAATGCCCTACTTTTGCAAGCCTGCTGATGTCATTCACTGTGAAATATACCTTTAGTAAAGGAGTAGCCCAGTAATCTCTGTGGTGCATACTATAACAGTTTAATGCTGTAGTGTTATATAGTACTTTGGTAGGGGTTCTATTCCCACAGATGGCAAGTTTGTGTGTGTATGTCTGTGTAGGGTGCAACACCTTTGATGACATTCACAGTCACTACAGCTTCCAATGACCTTCTTTGGCAAGCTTGCTGATGTCATACCCAGTGAAATACACCTTTGGGGAAGGAGTATTCCAGTAATCTCCATGGCATGTCCTATAACTGCATAACGCTGTAGTGTAATAAACTAGTTAGGTAGGAGTTCTAATCCCAGACATAGCAAGTGTGTGTCTTTGTTTGTCATTTGTATCCTGTGTGGAGGTGGCTGTGAGTGTGTCACAACTGGACTCATTGTGGAGTGAGTTTTGCAAATTTCTTATACTGTGACCCTATTATATGTCACAATGTCCACCCTACAAGGATAACAGATGTGAAATAGCCGAGAAGCTGGGGTGGCAATACATACCCCTAGAAGTGACATCAAGGTCTGGCAGACAAAGTTAGCAACCCTTGTATTACACAGAGAACACTCTCAACCCATGTCGCATACACAAACACACTTGCCTAGGCAACAACCACTATGTTGGTAGTACCCTGCATATTGCCCACAGATAGTAACCATGGTGTGATTGCAGTGGACTACAGAGGGCATGGCACCCTGTCCAGCAGTACAATAGGCACGTACATGCAGACAGTGTACCTTCACTATGTTCCCCACTGGATGCCTACAACACCTGTGGTGCGATCAAATATGACCCACAATGGACATACCATGCCTTAAACACATGCCCTGTATGGACAAATGCCACTGACACCAGGGAATACCTGTATCATGCTATCAATGTAAGTGCAGGGTCAACCTGCTGTCCATTACCAGTTCCCGACACATGAGGCCAGGACAGGCACATCTGATGATAACAATCTTTGTACACAACATGGGCCAGACACCCCAGGTACAGTTCCACATGTCACTGTACATGCATGTGGGACATGTGCACATCCCAGACAGCGTCTATGTCATGGACTAAAGAACACATACATGGCAAGCATTGCACAGCAATGGCCACACACAATAGTTACCCAGGTGACTAGATGGTGAATACAATACCCACCTGTGTGGGTCAATCCAGACACTACACCCCTGAGCTACACTGCAGACCATTGTCATGTGGCCTGATGCCAAGGTATACCATTCACATAGCCTTGTATAGCCTTCTGCCACAGTCAACCACTACACACCCATAAAGCAATGCATGCATGCATGTCAGTACTGGCACCCTGTGTCGGTGTGTGTGGTGTATAATGCTTTTGACCACATTCACACTCACTACAACCCCCATTGGCATACCAAAGAATGCTGTCTGATATCAGACACCTTCATGCACCATTTGCCCATATAACCTCCAGATAACCCCTGTGATGCATGTGATACCTGCACAGTACTGTATTGTGGCAAACTAACTAGTTAGGAAGTGTATTCCTGACCCTGCCAAGTGTGTCAATGTGTGTGAGTCTCTGAGAGAAGGTGGCTGTGTTGATGCTGACACCTGTTCATGAGGACAAGCATGTGTACTACACCTGCCATATCCCTACCATATCACTGTTGCAGATGTCACTCACCATCACATATACATTTGGACAGCTCCTCAACATGTGAGCTATGTGGTGCATGCAGTAACTGCATAGACATGTGATAGCAATACATAGTCAGTCAGGGGTTTGAAACCATGTACTGGTAGGTGTGTGACACAAATATGCTTAGGTTTTACTCTCCCACCCCTTCCCTGACTTACTTTGTCTCTGTCTGTCTCTCTCACTTCCTCTCTGGTGGATGTGGAGAACTACACCTGCTTTGCTTAGGCAGCAGCATGTGTTTTGTAAGTGATGCTCATGATCAGCTGATGACCTCAGCATGAATTGCAGCCCTCCTCTGGCTGATTGCATGTGGAACAGCTGTGGTAACATTCCCATAGCCAATTGCATGGAAACACACTCCAATATCTAGGAACATCATGTTGGTGTTGGGCCTTTTCATTCGCTGTGAGCAGGACCTAGATCTGGTGTTTGACAAACAGCATTACAGATGGATTTGGGATTTATCTTTAACAACATACACTGTGGAAACAGGCCAGCACACAGGAGGGGATGTGCCTGACATGACTACAGAATGTAAGTGTTGCTATTCTGGTGTCGGTTTAACAGGGTGTGTGTTGATATGGCTGGTCTACATGTTTTAATACCTATCATGACAGTGCTATGTTTTTGAGGAAACCCCCATCTGCAGGGTCATCTACAGACTGGGCAGTATGTGGTGCCTTTTGAAGCATAGTGTGAGGATTGCAGTCAGTACATGGTGACAGCCATGAGAGTTACTGACTTCATATCCCTCATAGGACATATGTCACAATAACCCTGTTATAACAGTAAATGTATGAGGTTATCACAGCAACAACCTCACCCCCCCCCCAGTAAGGAAACCTCTGTAAAAAACTTCTCCAAAGCCAACTTCATATTACTCAAGTCAGAAGTGACAAACTTCATGACACTCATGCAGATGGGAACTCAAAGTTTGACTGTTGAATCCTACACTAAGGCACTGTACGAGCACATCCATTCATGCATGAATTGTGCCATCCCCTATAGACCCAAGACATTCTCCTCCAAAAAAGGAAGCCAATCTGGTAGTCCTTTGCCATAAACATAATTTACAACTAAAGGAAGAAACTGTTGCAGAAAAGAGGAAAATCCCAGGATGCAAAAAACTCCCTTAGCAGCCTCAGTAAGAAACTCACATCCCACATAAAATCCTCCAAAGCTAGTTATGAAAATAAAATAGCCAGAGATTCCAAAGACAACCACAAGGCATTCTATAGCTATGTCAAGAATCTAAATGGCAATGCTCAGATCTGCTCTGAGCTACAACAGAATAGCATTAAATATATTGATCCCAAGGATATTGCCAATATCCTGGAAGATCGATTCAGTGCAAACTTCATCCCATCTCACCCCTTAAAGGGCCCCTATCAATACCGAAAGATTGACAATTTCCGATAATAACGGCCACACAGGTAAAATACGCACTCTCCAAAGCTAAGAATGCAGCATCCATGGGACCAGATTACATCACAGGCTGTGTACTACATGAACTACAAAATGAACTGGCACCTCAACTAATTGTCATGTTTAATCATAGCCTCACCTCAGGCTTCATTCCCACTGAGTGGTGCACAGCTACAGTTATCCCACTCTACAAGGGGGGAATCCACCTTGGATCCCGGGAACTACCGGCCCATCAGTCTATTGAGCCTGATCTGCAAGGCCATGGAATGTATTATCATAGAACTTATAAACAAAGACATTGGCAAACTTCAAACACTGGACCCCACACAGTTTGGGTTTGTGAAGGGCAAATCTTGTCTCCTGAACCTGATTGTCTTCTTTGAATCAGTCTCCAGAGCTGAGGACAAGGGTAAGGTGGTCCACACAGCCTATCTGGACCTCGCCAAGGCATTCAACACCATCCCCCACTTTGGAATCATAGATAAACTTACTAAGCTCGGCATTAATCCCTACATCACTTGATGTGTTGCCAACTAGCTTACTGACAGAACCCACACTGTGAAAGCAGCCGACTCCAAATCCAGCTTCAGACAAGTGACAAGTGGAGTACCTCAGGGTTCAGTCCTGGAACTGCTCTTGTTTGGCATCTACTTCTCTGACGTACAGTCCAACACTAAGGAACTCTGGCTAACAAAGTTTGCAGATGACTGAAAACTGGGAGCCATTATTGAATCCCCAAATTATGTGGATATTCTACAAAAGGGCCTTACAGAAACAGATGCTTGGTGCCAGAGCCATGGGCTCAAGCTCAATGCCAAGAAATGTATAGTTATCCCCTTTGGGAAAAAACATGTACCCATGAATTACCACATAGGTGGCAGTACACTAAACACCGAAAGTGTGACAAGAGATGTAAGGAAACAGGTGAACAGGGGTCTCACTTTCAATAACCACATCACCACAACTGTCAGGAAATTCTTCTAAGAGGCACACCTCATCACCAAGGGCTTTTCATTCAGAAAAAAGGAGGTCATTGTCCCACTGTACTCATCCCTCATTAGACCCATTATAGAATACAACACCCCGTTTGGTATGTACCTCTCAAGACATCTGAAACAACTGGAAAGGCCGCAGAAATACCTCACTAAAAGAATCACAGGCCTAAAGCAGATGCCCCATGCTGACCATCTAAAAAAACTCCACCTATACTCTGTCGCATATTGTCTACTCAGAGGCGATCTCTGCTTAACATACAAGGCCATGTCAAACTCAGAGCTGTTGGACATGCTACACTTAAAGAAATCCCAATCCCTCAGAGACACATGCTCCAGGGATCTAAACCTTGTCATCACAATGAACAAAACATGCTGGAGGGATAGGTTCCTGACCCAGAGATTCCCCAGACTCTGGAATAGACTGCCCATACATGTCAAGCAGAGCATCTCTTTGGACCTCTTCAAAAGGAACATTGATGTTTGGATGGGAGATAGGAAATTCACCCTGGGGATCATGTCAGTCGACCTGCTAGACAGGGGTCCACGGAATTAAAAACCATGGGAAGAAATAGCCAGGGAATTGTTATGGCTAGGCTTGTATAGGCCCTAGTGCCGTTAGCCTAGTACCAACCTATGAACCTATGAACATGTCAATATTGGCCCTGTATTTGTTCCTCCAGCCACAACTCTGTCAACCTTTGTGCATATGTCATGCAGTAAGAGGTGCATATGTTCTGTACACCATTATTTATTGACATCATATCTGATAACAAGCCAGTCAGATATCAGACTGCTACATATATGTATAGTAGGAGTTATATTTGAGGACATAACCTGGGCATTCTGTGGTTGTGCGTACAGTACTGAGGTATGTGTACTTATGGTGATGTCATTGTTCTTGGTCCTGTTCTATCTGATGTTATATGCTGCTCCAGTGTATGGTACCCTATTGGCTTACATGTTTGTAGGGCCAAAAACACACATGTCCCATACCGCAGACAGGCATCGAACCACACTGTGTAGTGGCCCAGTATATGTAGGGTTAGTGTGTGAGTGGCACATATGAGGATGGAGTTGATCAGACAGTCCATATACTGTAATATTAAGCTAGCATACCATATGTGGCTGTGGCTGTATTCACATTGGTTGTGGTTATGCAGTTTCACACAGGTGTCTTGTTACTCTGTATGGTGACATGCCTGTAGAGCCTGCTATATTTGCAGGTACATGTATATTCCCCCATAAGAAATGTAGGCCAGTGTTGTGGCAGTCTGCCTGTAGCCTGCCCCCAGTGCCCCTTTTTTTTTACCAAATTGGGGCCCCCAAGCAGCTTAAAAAATTACTTACCCAGTGGGGAAAAGTTATGTTCCCCAATTTTTTTTGGCCAGGGGGGTGTAACTTGGGGGTGACCAAAAACCCTAACTGTTCATAAATTTCCTTTTAAAC